>NC_051183.1:122615390-122636405 GCF_013339695.2 Rhipicephalus sanguineus | reverse complement strand
CCCCTTCCATTTTCTTTTTTCCCCTTTCCCATTCCTTGCTGGACTAAATTGCGTGACTGCGGCCTGAAGCTGAGGTGAGTTGAACGGGAAAAGAAGTGTTTGGAAAACGATAGGAAGTTGCAACTGTTCGTCGTAAGCTGGCACGGCACGGTCCATTTGCACTTCTGAAGCACTCTCCTGACTCCACATTCAAAGATTGAAGTTGAAAGTTAATCTGTGTGCACTTGTAATAGATGAGCACGAAATTTTGAGGTTAGATATGTCGGGAGTATGTGCGGGGCTACTTGAAAAATATTCGTCTTGGAGCGTCTTTTGACCCTCCAAATAATATACGACAGGAACGAAGAAAGACAGGACGGCCGTTGCTTTCTTCGTTTCTAGTCGTGCCTTGTCTAAGTGCGCTGCTTCCCACGTAAACATGAACTACCACCAACTCGCCCAACTTTCAACTCTACTGATAGTACGTGGAGTTCGATGTGAGTTTTAAATTGCTAACTTTATTTTGCCTCAGGATTGTACGACACTATATTTAGCTAAAAAAAATCAAATGTAACGGTAATGTAACGATACGTTTCAATTTTCTAGTTGTAACTGGAACGCGTTCCTTTTGCGTTAGGTAAGGGAACTGGTTACGGGAACTCATTTCACAACTGGGAAGGAATGAGGAACGAGCTTGCGTTCCTGTTTTAGAGGAACGTGTGCAACACTGATGCTTGCCTCCTTCCCGACTCCTTGCCTCAGCACTCCTCGTTTTACTAGGCTTTACTCTCTCCCATCCCAGGCTCCAACCTCCTTCCCCACCACTCTTCTCTCCACTCTCTCCCTCCCACTGTCCTCACATTACCTGCTGTGCTCGGTAGTAGGGCTTGCCCAATTCCTGTGTCGCATACTCGACCGAGGTTTCTTGTTCCGGACGGACTAACGCTTGGCCTAGCCCTTTCAGGTGGCACCTATGAAGAACTGTCTGTAAATGCGTCACATTGACACATTATTTCAAGGCAATGGATGTTCTATGGCAACAAAAATAATATCATAATATCTTGATTTATACGTGTTACCGTAATTAATCCTAATTAAATTGTAATTAAATATCTATTTAACCTGAAGGTATTCACGCTCTGTTTTTGTATAAATAGAATCAAACCTCAGGCTAGAAATGCAGCACAAATTCGTTTTCGGTTAGGTACATTTTAAGCAAAGCAAATTATACTTTTGTTGTGGCTCGCTGGGAAGCAGCACATTGAACTACTCTTCGAGCATGGTAGTGCCTTCAGAAAAGTGACTATATTGAACAGTACACTGCAAAATAAAGTTGAATGAAGACACATTTAATGCGCAGGAGGTTCAATTAATGACAAGTTCAATGTATATTGCACTTTCTGAGCCACTAGCCAACAGAACTAGCAAAAAGAAGTGGTGTACACAATTGTGTACAAATCGTCTCAAAGGGTCAAACAGCGGCTGCAGAGAGGCACGTGCGAGCCCTTGCCCACCTGTTATTGTAGGGTAGCAAGCTAGATGCTACAATTGTGGCTGACCTCGCAGCCTTTCCCTCATTTTATTATCTCTCTCTCAAGTCGTTTCCACGTATGCCTCAGGTGAAACGATAGAATATGCTTGCATTGTACTGTGCAATCTCATTACGGAATCATTTGCCCATATCACTAAAATCTAAAGTTTCCTTAATATCATTCGCGAAATCATTAAAAGAATATTTGTTAAATTTTTAATGCGCATTTTTATTTAGTTGTACTAGAGTTTTGTCTCTATATGCTGTACTTATTTATGAAATTGTTTCTTCTTTGGTTTCCTGTGTTTCTTCTGCGGTTTCATGCAAGAACCTCGTATGTGTATGTTATGACGTGTAATTAACATGTTATGTAATACTAAAATTGATTGATTGATTGATTGATTGCTTGATTGATTGATTGATTGATTGCAGTGAAGACCTTAAGCAAGAGCTGACCCATGGGATCTCCGGCCGGAAGTCGCTGCGCTTCTCCCTCCGGCTGTCTTGCCGGCTCATTACGGGGCTGTGGATTCTCTACCGCAAGAAGGCGGCCCTTACCCGAGGTGCGAGCAATCATGAGTTTTGTTGAAGGTTACGTTTCATCAACGTGTTTGAATTAACGAAGAGTTACTCTAAGAGTAGTGTAGTAGTACATCACTGTAATCTAAAAATGCAGGTCGCAGTTAAACTCTCTGTTCATGTACTAAAAAAGTTCCTGAGCTATTCCACTCGGTGAAGGTGGATGAATGACGAGGCTGTGTAGCACATGGCACATAGGTGACGCGTAATTCTAATGGAAGGTACAGAAAGGCACAGGATTTTTCAATTTGGCATATGCAGGAGTGCAACAGCTGTGCCAGTTGCACTAATTTGATACAACTACTTATTTTTGCGCCAAGCTGAGCGACAACCGTTGAAATTGTGCCCCGCTGCGCCAAAATGCCCGACCAGCCTCAAGATTAGCTCAGTTGCGCTAATTTTAGCAAGAAATTGACATTGCGTTGGTCACCTGCAGTTTGCGCATCATCATCCAATCCATTCCATATGCACAGACCATAAGCCTAACTGAGGCTCATAGCCAGAAATTTTTTTCGACGGGGCCCACTTGCTGACGGCCTTGACTGTTTGAGAAGAAACACCTATTTTCATTATTTATTTTCGGTAAAACACCTCCTCACCAAAATTCCAGGGGGGGGGGTAGCCCCCCCCCCCTGGCCTGGCCTAACAACTAGTTCACCGCACCCTAACCCCACCGTGCAAAAAAAAAGAAAAAAAAAAAGACAGCACTTCTAAAATTTCCTGGTCTTGTTCAACGCTTTTTAAGCCACTTTTGCTGCAGTACACCTGTTCAGTGTGGAAGAGTGTAGTAACATTTTGAAGGGGCTACTAGTACTAGCTGTAATGGGACAGCAGATTTTGTTGCTTAATTACTCACGCGTGTACGCACCGTATAATAACGAGTACTAGTATGATCACTGACATCTAAAAAAATTGGCAGTCACTCAGAGCTGTGCATGTTGTTTCCGTGGCCCTGAGAAACCATAAACAAAAGTGGACTCCAGTTTTCTTTTTCCGCCACCCCCACTCATTCGTGCTTTACGAATCTCCCGAATTTCGCCGCTGCCAGGTTAGCAGGTCCACAATAGCATATGCAGCACCTGTCATATGGTTTGGCAAAGGCTTATGTGGACTTTGACATTGTTTGCATTGTGGGGTGGTTCAAGACTGCTTTTATTGAAACAGCAGTGCTCACGTGCATTTTGCACGAGTTAGCTGATATTAAATACAGTAGTTTATACACACAGTTTCTTTTCTAAAAGTAAGCCTTATTTGTTATACTGCTCTCAGTTTAGAATTTCATGCTAAAATATTGAGTTTTTTTTTCCCCATAACCTGCTCCAAAAGCAACATTTTGCTGCTCCAAAGATTGCTCCAAATCCTACTTCGGCTGTCGCACTCCTGAGGAGTTCTCAACGCTATTTAAAAGTGGTGCCAATAACGCCCCCTGATGAATGCGAGGGCTTGCTGACATGTTCTCTTCCGTCATTCTTTCTGCGTATATTAAGTAGAACTAACAAACAAGAAAGCCAAGGAAAGTCTCCCGGCGATGTCGAAATTCGTAAAAATATCGCGTGCTTTCTGATGCGAGCAGGCAGAAAAAGAGTGTTCCACACACGCCGTCATGGCTACTAGCGGCACTAACACTCCTAAGTTTAAATGCACAGATATGCCCCATAAAGTGGACGAGTGGATGAAAGCCGCCGTAGTTCAGTGGTAGAGCATCGGATGCGTTATTCGAAGGTCGCAGGTTCGGTACCTGCCGGTGGCACGTTACCTTTTCGTCCACTTTACTTTCTTCACATTTACCCCTTAACTACTATAAATAACATCTATACTTTCTTGGCTTTCTTGTCTGTTCTAATTAATGTTGTGTCTCGGAAAAGAAAAACAAGCCCTTAAAATTCCCCTTCTTTCATTTCAGCGTATATGTATTTTTTATAATAAATATGGCTAGATCAGTTAAATAGATTCATTTCCTACAATTTTCATAAGTATTCACTGCAAATTTTCCCAGCAGTAATGCTTTTGTAGTGTGGTCATTGGTTTATGTCGTGAGCACTTTCCGCCCGTGCTTTTAAACAAAAACATGTTTTTTTCACGATCAGTTTTTTGAAAATTTTCTAAACTTGATGTACCTTTTCTGGTTAACTGTCCAACCGATTGCGCTGAAATTTTCTCAGATAATAGTACTTGAATCTCTTCCAAATAGTCTGAACCTAATACTTTGAGAAAGTGTCTGAATTATAAGAAAACAAAAGATTGAATGAAAAGTTTTTCTTACGGCACATGACAAGTGAAGACTATGTTTTTTTTTTCTTGTGACGTATACAGAGGAACTCTTTCTTATAGCTAGAGATTAATTCCACTGCTATGTGAAATTAGCATGCCATAATTGACGGTTATACTGTTTCTCGTTTTTGAGAAAAGACACATTTTAAATTTACACCCCAGCCTGAAATTTAGTAGTCAGATACAAAAAGAAAGTAAAAAAGGCTACACGGTAGGGATGGTAAAATTGATGAACGGTTAATCGATTAATCGATTAAAGGTCCTCAATTAATTGATTAATCATAATTTATTTGTACATTTCGGTTAATCGAATTAATCGATTAAAACTATTAGATTAATCGATTACGGCCCACTCCCGTTCCCAACCTCGCCGCTTGGCCGGAGCGCATGACTGCGAGGCGCGCTATCCTGAGACGCAGACCCTGAACGCTATCCTTAGACGCAGGAAGTTGCAAAGCCGAATAAGACTACTTTTTCTGGTTCTATTTGGGATGCCGTCGATCGTGCACTTCTACGCAATTGCGCTGCACTGGAGTACGATACGATGAACTAAATGCCTTCTCAGTTGAAGACATACTATAAAAACCCTGAAGTAGAGCACCAAGTCTACACCTTTAACCTCCCCTATACTTTCCTTCGCATTATTGTCTGTTATTTCTAATTAATATTGTGTCTAACAAAGAAAACGAGCCCCTAAAAGTAATCTTCTTTCCTTCATTCGTAGCAAGGGTCTCGTTCTGGCAGACATGATGCCTTCAGGTAGTATGCGAGGGATTATTGGTCAGCTGCCAGCTCATAAAAAGATCACTTGCTATGTGACGCCAAAAGGCAGAAAAAGAGTGTTCCACACTCGCCGCCATGGCTGCAATCGGCACTGACAAACACTCCTAAATTTAAATGCGCACGTATACCCTATAAAGTGGACGGGGGAATGACCGCCGCCGTAGCTCAGTGGTAGAGCATCGGACACGTTATTCGAAGGTCGCAGGTTCGGTCCCTTCCGGCGACAATTTATCTTTGCGTCCACTTTACTTCCTTCAGATTTATGTCCCAGTTATTACAAATAACACCCCCTATACTTTTTTTTGGCAATATTGCCTTTTAGTTCTAATTAATATTGTGTCTAACAAAGAAAAACGAGCCCCTAAATGTCATCTTCTTTCCTTCTATTTCCCACAGTTTCCTGTACGAATGGTCTGTTTGAGGCCGGTATATTTCTGTGTAATCTCTGCATAGGTAACCTTAAGAAACAGATCGCGTCAGTCCGCAATTATAGTATTATATAGGGCTTCCACAATATCTAACCGACAAACCGAGAAAAGATGCCTTGCTTACTACAGCGAGCGTCTCCTCTCCTCGTCTCTCTTTTACCTTTCTCAGCAGGGGCGTAGCCAGGGGTGGGGGGGGGGGGGGTTGAACCCCCCCCCCCCGAAATTTTTCAGTTTTGCTTGCGTATATACACGCGCACATACAAACGCACGCACAAACATACTAAAGTATGGTTGAACCCCCCCCCCCCGAAAAAAATTTCTGGCTACGCCCCTGTTTCTCAGGATTTCCTTACCCTCCGCCACACTGCATGTTTCAACTGTGACTTTCCAACCAGTGTGGTCCCCGAACGCGCCTCCGGTTTCGATGAGCTCTAGTAGGCAGGCTTCGAGAAAATACGACCTGCTGCCGAATCGTCCAGGGATGATGGCCACAGATGCTTGAATCCGCGACATCAACCAACGACGATGGGCCTCTTGTGTCCAGTGTGCGAAAGTGTGAATTTTCGCACACAAGACACAAGGGGCCCGTCGTCGACACTTTTGAAAGTGGGAATT
Organism: Rhipicephalus sanguineus; assembly: GCF_013339695.2. NCBI lineage: Eukaryota > Metazoa > Arthropoda > Arachnida > Ixodida > Ixodidae > Rhipicephalus > Rhipicephalus sanguineus. The sequence continues at coordinate 122,630,219 of NC_051183.1, read as the reverse complement.
TTGGATCGTCAGCGCGTCTAATAAAAACATTTGGGCCCATATCAAACACGAACGATGCCTCTCAAACAAAGAGATATCGGTTTTAAAGCACCCATTAAAAATGTCGATTAATCGATTAATCGATTAACCCCTTCAGGGTTTTCGCCGTTTATGCACGGCAGGAGCTTCCTGGTACCGAAGGGTTTTCGTCGTACATGTACGGCATAGCGTTTATTTTTAAAACGTGCGCCTTTTTCGATCATTTCTTTTGTTTGGCCTGTGCTTCCACACTTCGGGAATATGTGGAATTTTTTTCATGCGCCGATGTCTCTCCGTTGTATTTTTTTTTTCGCTTCCCAAAACGGCGCGCCGCCTATCGCTTGCCCATCCAAGCACGTTCGCGGTGCAGCTGGTTTAAAGTGCGCGCCTTTTTTGATGATTTCTCTTGCTTGGCATGTGCTGCCACGCTTCGGGAATACGTGGAATTTTTTTCATGCGCCGATGTCTCTCCGTTGTTGCTTTTTTTATGCTTCGCAAAATGGCACGCCGCGCGCCGGCTATCGCTTGCGCAACCGAGAGCGCCCGCGGTGCGGTTTGGTTTCAAACGCGCGCCTTCTCCCATTTCTCTTGCTTGGAATGTGCTGCCACGCTTCAGGAATACGTGTAATTTTTTTTAATACGCCAATGTCTCTCCGTCTTTTTTTTTTTCTTTCCAAAGAGGCGCGGCGGCTTGTAGTCTCGCATCAGAACGCGCGCACGCGGTCCGGCTCGTTTCGGTTTCGTCCTTCGGGTGGTTTTCGCTTCTTGCGCCCGCAAAGCTGATGGCTGTTTGGTTTCTAATCTCTCAAAGGGTGACCGCTTGTTACTCGCTCATTTATTGCACCCCGGCGCGCGATTACATCTGTTTCCGTGCGGCGCTAAATTACACAAACGGCGCCGCCGTGATTGCATTTCCCTTGGGGTCTCGGAAAAACTAACAACGTCTTGTTGGCGATAAGTCGAAGTATTACTGTAGCTTTTTCACTCGTGCCAGTACAGCATTTCACCAAACGTTGGGGTGACACAAAGGAAGTATATCATGAGCTTTCGCTCATTTAGCTTTGAGCAACCTTGTAGTTTCTCATCTAAAGCTAGACTGCCTCCTAGGATTTGTTGTACACTTAAACCTTACTATAACAAAGTCGCATTTGACACGAACATGTCTTTGTTACATCCGAAAATTCGTTATAAGCATATATTCGAACCACTGTATCTATTACCAGGGCACTTTTCCACTTACTTCGTTATAACCGATAATTCGTTATGTCCGAGTTCGTTATGTCGAGGTTTGAGTGTAGTACCATTGCGAGCACACATTTGGCCTCCAATCTTAATCTCATCGTCATAGTCTTTTACAAAGAAAAGCTTTTTTGAATGATAAATTGTAATTTGGAATGAGTGTAGTTTCTGTTTTTTCGTATGTGCGTGCTATCTATGAGCACTTTGTGGAAAACTATTTGTTCGCTGGAATTCGCTGAATAAATTGATTCGTTGTGAACGTTGAAAGAGTCAAACATTCTGAACAAACTTTCAGCGTGTGTGCTATGCACACGATCTATAATAAATCCTCGATGTGCTTTTCGAAGAAATATGGGCTACAGCACTAAAAAAAAAAAAGACCGCAAATATTTTATGTTGGTGTAATGGTTGTGTGACATGGCATTTCAGCGGAGGCAAAATGCAAGAAAATCTGTACATTTAGATTTAGGAGCACACCAAAGCCGGAGGAGCGGCCTTTCTAGAGCCCGTTTGTTGACGCTGTATCTGATGACGATGAAGTATTATGGCTGAGCCCTTTGTAATGGGTTGTAAGCTTTGAACGAGCCAGTCGTTATGCAATTCGCATTGTGTGGTGCCTGGCTTTTGTGAAGGAGTTTCAAGCATTCAGGCGTGGCTCTGTGGTAGAATACTTGTTGGTCATGTAGGGTGCCTGGGTTCGAATCCCACTAGACCCGTTTTTTTTTTCGTGATTGTGTGTGATAGCTGTTGCGGAGATCGGTGCCGGCATACAATTACACCACCAAAATCGGCTGTTGTTGTGATTTCATAACGGCTTTAGCTGTAAAAGACCCTAGGTGGTCAAATTCAATCTGTATTCCCCCCACCGTGGCATCCCTCATAATCAAGTCTCTCGGGCATATATCACCCCAGAACATAACTTGAACTCCACTTTGTTGCACGTTTGCTCTATTGACCACCCCGTGTTGTGTGCTTCTCGGGCTCAAACTTTTTGCCTTCAGCCACTTTGTCTAGTGGTCACGGGCGCACAGCATTTCACACTCTTTTAATTTACGCACGTCCATCTTTAATAAAATACTAGCTTCTTTCTTTCATTCCCCTTATTCCTTTTTCATTTCAGCCCTAGCAGAGAAGTGCCTGAATATGCTCATCAAACGACGGCAGCTCAAGACGCAGGACATTGAGTGAGCTGGCATCACTGTTACTATTTACGTTTTGATATTTTCATGTGGTTGTGACAGTGAAATACGCAGAACATAAGCTGGTACAGATGAAAACTTTTTATTGGACAAACTTGTGCCCAGTAAAAGACAGACTCAATGTACAAGCAACACTTGCTTGTACCATGATAACGGCGAGCACGGACGTCGGGCGTCGACTAATCTGCTCGTCTGTGAAATTCATCAGCTTTTATCGATGCCTTATCGAACTTTCTAGCATTATTATTGATGCTTGCGGCAGCTCTAGAATAAACTCGGTTGCTCGTGGCCTGCGCATAATCTTTACAGAACATTCTGAAACAATCGCAAAGTTTCTAAACATCACAGTGCTACGACAAGCGGTGTCAACAGTCTTTTGAGGGTGAAGCCTGATCGCACCAAAGTAAAACAAATAACTGCGCATGGCAATTTGATCAGTCTTGTATTTAAACATACAGACAGAACATCAGTCTAGATAGCTCCACAGACAGGAAGATGATTTCTTGGGGTGTCTTAATTAAAGGAGCACTGTTTTTTCTTTTAAAAGAGGTTTCTTAAAAATTTGTAACAAATTGCAGTCATGGAGACCAAGCAGGTAGGTTTGTGTAAAAAAAAAATTCGGCAGATCCCACGTAGCGTGGGAATCGATGTTATGCGAAGCATGAGCGGGATGGTGACTGCGGCGTAATTTTTCACACTGAGCGAAACCTAATGGAATGACGCTATAGGAATGTCGAAGTGGTATACGCACATTCATATGTTGAAGAGTTGCATACATATTATGTAACCAGTTGTTTACAGTTGTAACGATGCCAACATCAACATGGCTGTTACCAACACCAGACGCGGTAAGTTGATATGTAGTGCTTATATTCTTCAATACTGGATAGCGCGAATCCGAACAGGACAAAGAAGGAACACAGATGTACAGGACAGGCGTTACTTGCAACTAAGCTTCATTCAGCAAAGCTTCCCTAGATATATAAACAGCCGAGTGGCACGCGCAGGAGCACTGCACGTAGTCGCAGTTACAGTTGTTATGCTTATACTTGTCCGTTATGAAGGAGAACGCATGCACGTTTCACGAACTCGTGTGTATGTGTAGAAGGGGTTCTCGACAGTTCTTGAACAAGGCCATCATCACCGTGATCAGTGAGCGATCAGTGAGCACCATGCACCTAGACCGAACTTGTTAAGCGGATCCGTTCCTGATCGCGGCTATGAGAAGTGTAGTGAAGTGCGAGGTATAGTGCAGCTGGTCAAAATCCTGGATGCCTCTTACGATGAAATGATCTATGATGCCTCCTGTCGTGGACGCGGAAGCGAGGTTTTTTGATGCCCTGTCCACATCCAAGCCGTCTTTCACGCAGTATAAGGACAAGGCGTTGTTGGGTCTTGATAGACCAATGTTGAAGTCACCGGTAATGATGAGAGGCCTGGTTCTCTCAGCAGATTTATTGTAGGAAGCATTGACCCCGGTTTTTGTGTAATCCACGTGGTCCACGTTGCGGACCATGTGGACGAGTGGATGGCAGTTGAGCGTCTTCCAGGGGTGTTCTGTCTTCAGCTTCCTCACTTTTGTTCCATCCGCCGCGGTGGTGTAGCGGTTATGGTGCTTGGCTGCTGACCCGAAGGTCGCGGGTTCGATCCCGGCCGCAGCAATCGCATTTCGATGGAGGCAAAATGCTAGATGCCCGTGTACTGTGCGATCTCTGTACACGTTAAAGAATACCCAATGGTCAAAATTTCCGGAGCCCTTCGCTACGGCGTCTCATAATCATATCGTGGTTTCGGGACATGAAACCCCAACAATTATTATTATTAGTATTATCACTTTCCTTGCGTGTCAATGTGTGTGTTCGCGGTTACTGTATTGGTTGAGACTCTGTATCACCTGTGGCACATACCCGCATAACATGAACTCTGGTATACGGGCATGTGCCACACGTGACTGAGACAAAGGGTTTCACGATGTACGCGGCAGGTATTTTGCATTATTCATGTCATGACCAGTGAATCATGTTCGTCATACACTGATCCCCTGCTATGCCAATTTTGGTATACAGTCGATCCCGGATATATCAAACTCGGATATATTGAATTATTGGCTATATCGAACAGTTGAGAAATCCCCTTGAATTTCCCATGCAAAAGTATGGGGTTGGTGCGCACGTATATCGAACTCTCGCAAAGCAAAACATCCGATATATCGAACGCTGCACCGCACCACACTCCAGGGAGTGCATTTTTCCTAACAAATGTTGGTCATTTTCGGCCGCGTTCTGTCACGTTCCGATCGCTCTTCGCGCGCAGGTGATGAAAAGGCGGTGTCGTTGCATAAGGTTGATCTGGTTGGTTGCGCAGCGCTTGCGAGTGCACCGGCTTATTTGATGCGCGATCTGTAGGTTGTAACGCGCGTGCGTAGTGTTTTTCAAAGGGGCCGATTGCCGAAGGCACCAAAATGAGATGAATGCGGAGATACTCGGCAGTCTCGTCGCAATGTTCGCATTCCCTTCCGTTTGTTCGCACACGATGGCATGCGGGCCCGAAAAGCATGGCCTTAGAGATCCGCAACGTTGTGACGTATTTTTGGCATTTTCAATTATAAAACGCACATCTCGGAGGTTACGCTTTTTGTTGCTTTTCGCGCCAAAGCAGCGGCTGCTTGCTACAGAGCTACAAGTGCCATCGCCGAGATGTCAACGGTGGCAACTTGTCGTTGTTGTTCCTTCGTTGTTTGTGGGCTGCGTTGTCTCTTGCGGCTTGAGGACTCGTGTACTTCTCGCTTCGTTCCTGACACATCCTTATTCGGGAGTCGAACTAAACATTGACCCGCTGTAGCGATAACATGATGACTGGTGCTTGTAACGACGTCAAGCAAAGCACCGTCATGGACTGTTTCCTTGCGGGCTTTGGTGCCAGGTGACGACTTTGGGTGCGTCATGACCGCTGACCAAGGAGGTTTAAAAAAAACTTCTGGAGTGGAGGTCCCCTATACGCGCCCACGCGAGCGGGTGAAGCCTGGGAAACCAGTTGGCAGCCATTTTGCTCCGGGCAAGAGGCAGCGCAGCTTGAGCGCGGACAGCGTAATTGTGAGCTTCCGCGGGGGCGTTTCAGCGTGAGAACTGGATACTTAGTGTCACTTATTTGGCCGAATTTTTTTGTTGTCCTGCAGGATTGAAGAAGGCAGTTTTTTCCACCATAATACATGGGCTGAAGCGTGCCTGATAACACGTAGAATTCGCTTCCAGCATTCCCGAAATGAAGCACATAGAGGAGTTAATAAGTGGTACATAAAATTTTATTGACCCCCGGCTTTTACACAATTTCAAAAGAAAAAAGAAGAATATACAATGTGGTTTATACGTGAATCGATAAAGCAACAAATCCAAAATAACTTCAAAATGCATCATAATGCACACAATCACGAAACTAACCGTATGAAACACGCGTCCTTAAAAACTAAACACAGCAAAAGAAAAGATACAAAAGCAAACTAGTTGACCAGTTTGCTGCTGCTCTGGTTTACGCATAATGCAGACAATCACGAAACTAACCATATGAAACACGCACCCTTAAAAAGTAAACACAGCAAAAGAAGAGATACGAAAGCAGATTAATTGACTAGCTTGCTGCAGCTCTTGTTTACGCTCGTCTACAAATTTTTAAAAATAACAGTCCTTAATTGTCAGCCGTGTTCTTACTCCGCTCTGGGAGTTTTAAATGCGAGGCATTTCTTAGCGAACCTTTGGCACATTCAGCGTTTTTATCTACGAATCTATCTGCCTAGCCACCTACGCCGAGGTGCTCTCATGATCGCCTCCTTTACTTGGTGCAGACCAAAATCGGCATGGGAGGGTAAGAGGATTGGACGGATATGGCTGTCGTATCATGACATGAATAACGGGAGAATTCTGTCGCGTAGGTCGTCAAACCCTTTCCTCCAGACACGTGTGGCACATAGCCGTTTACCACTGGCCGTGGTGTACGGGTATGCGCCACATGTGATTGACAGTTTATATCTACCCAGGAACCGCGAGAACAGACATTGGTACTTTAAATGCGAGAGTGTTAAGAAAAACCGACATCGGCAGCGTTGACCCGACGAATGGAAAGAATAAATATTAAGATCACAGCAGGAATCTAACCCAAGCATTCTGCGTGGCAATCAAGTATTCTACCACAAAGGTACGTCGGGTATATAGACTGGTTCAGAAAAACAGCCTATGCAGGCGTAACGTCTGTGCAACGTCAAGTGTGGTTGTGGTGCTGGCTATCTAATTTTGCAAGAAAGCAATGCACAGTACGTATGTGCTCCTACGATACAGGCGTCATATAAGATTAACGTCTGCGGTTCCAGTGTTGGTTCCGCTTTTATAGTAGTGTAATAAACATTACATTTGTATTCCTATGTTTCAGCATGCTATTTGAAGCATTGCTCGACCCAGACGAATACATTAACGAAAGTTACGTATGATATTCACATGGTTGCACCATAAAGTGCACATAGTTTCGATAACACTGACGTTCGTACTCTAACGTGAGGGCTGACGTAATGTCGCACCATAAGTTACCCTCTAAACTCCAGTGTTGTCGACGTGTCTGGTGAGCCCACGATGTGCACACAGTGACTACACTTATAAAAACACGTTGATCCACCTCGTAACGCTTGGCTCAAAGCCATAAAATACAGCATAGAAGTACTCGCTGACTGCTTCGCATGAAACCGATTCCCACAGCACGTGGGATCTGCCGAATTTTCTTCCGGTTGATTTCTTTTGAAATGTGGTGAAGCCTGATTTTACAGCGAAAGCTTTTATCAAATCGCAACAGCTGTGTGATGGTTGTCCGCTGCCGCCGCCGGTGTCCGTAACTACTATCGTGCGAAATAAGAAAAATGAAATAAATAAAAATAAACAGGCTCATATGGGATTTAAACCCGGGTCCTCTCCATGGCAGTCGAGTATTCTACCACAGAGTCACGCTAGTGACTGGAACTCCTTTGCAAAAACATCCTTACAGCAGGGTGTCTACCGACCGGGAAAACCGGGAAAACCGGGAATTCTCAGGGATTTTGGGTAGTCTGGAAATTCTCAGGGAAAACTCAGGGAAATTGTGCTCCCATCAGGGAAAATCCACAGTAACTTTATTGAAAGGCGACGAAAGTCGCGGTAGCGCTTGCTCAATATTTTGTGAACGCATTTTTCAAATCAAACGGCCGCGGCGGCGGCGGGGAAGTGGCGCACCTCGATGCTGTCATCGCCTTCGGAGCTGTGAAGGGGCAGAGAATCCGGCTAAAGGCCGAGACAGACGGTACGATTTTCCATGCGGTGCGACGGCCGACACGGCGGTGGAGGAGAGGGAATGGTGGCTGTCCGATGCTATGAAAGGTCACCATTCCGGTTTCCCCACCGCCGTGTCGGACGTCGCATCGCATGGAAAATCGTACCGTCTGTCTCGGCCTTTAGCCGGATTCTCTCCCAGGGTGTTCTGTGAGTACGCGGTGTAGTTTTGTAATCTTTCTCGCGCGTGCTGTGCGTTATCGTCCGATATGGTGTTTTTGTTATCGCCGCGTGTTAAGTAACAAGCATGATTAGTTGTAGAAGCGGTAGTAGTAGATGTAACGAGCTTGAGTTATCTTGCAAGCGATCGCGATCGTGCAGGAAGCGGATGTCTTCGACAAGGCTCGTATCTGGCAAGTCATCCTGATCGGCGAGAAAAAAGACGACGCTTAGTGGCTTTTATCGGAGAGCTCACTCGCTCTGATCCCGAGCTTCAAAGATGCTATTTAGGACTCCGTGAAGCATAGAATAAATTTCCAGGCGAGAGCTAGCGTAACTAACGGGCCCATTCACAGCAAGTGAAAGCTTTTCTGCTTTCTTTTTTCCCGATGAGGGCACTGCTGAAACAAGTTTTAGGCAGTCGACTGATATTTTTTGGGGCTGCAGCTCGCAGTTACCAGCCACACCACGTGGATGTTTGCTACAAAGCCGAATTACAAAACTTTTCAGAGCCAAGGCATAGCGGCGACCGAAATTCGCGACACTGGCACGGGTCCCACTTGCTCGATTCGGCGCGCGATGTCGGAAAACAGTAACGTTTCCACCATAATCGGATGTGCCGTAATTCAGGCTGTTGCCGTACTTTCATGCGATCTTAGCCCGCAGCTATATTGCTTTTTTTTCTTTTGCGATAGCAATTATATAGACACTGCGACGCGAATTTTTTGCCTTCGCCATGATCTTCCTTATCAAGTCCAAATCGCGATTACATCACCCCGCGCGTCGTATGCTCCGCGTGCGAGTGAAAGTGCGCGAGCGCTGCCGACGAACGGGGCTTAAGCAGAGATGAAACGAGCCGACCGTCTCATTCGCGCGATGGGCACACGGAGATAGGAGCCGGCGCGTTGGGAAAATTGGGGGGGGGGGGGGGGGTCTGCATGAGTGCGACAGGAAGTGCGTACTTTGTACCAGCGGGCGTGGTCGCGTGCGCCGCGGTATCATTAGTGGGGATCGGCAGTCCGCTCATACCTTTGTAGGTGTTGTGCTCTAATTGTATAACTTCCGGCCGTTGAAGCAATAGCAGTGGCAAATCCCAGGGGGGGATGGTAGCTGCGATCCCCCCCCCCCCCCAGCCAGCCCCCGCCCTCTCCCTTCAGTCCCTGTCGTCCACCTCCTTTGTCAGGCTGCCTGTCGACTTTGCCTCCTTTGTCAGGTTGCTTTGCCTGCCACTGCCCAAAAGGGGTAAAGAGAATCTTGTCCCTGCTCTCTACCTCTCTCATCACTTTACCCTTTCCTGCTTCCCTATGCACATTTACAACGAAGGCTTCTTAGGCACCGCCATAATCCCCTCTGGCCTGTTGTAAATATGCATGACCCACCAAAATGCACTGCTGAGCGGTGCCTTCAGCCTTTGTACCCCCCCCCCCCCCATTATGTACCTGAATCCGCCCCTGAGCCATAGATAGGGCACTTCTCTTAGTGCAGCGGCTGCGTTTCCTGAAGGAGCGAGCTGCTAGCCTATATTCATATAAAATTCCCCTTTGTTGCTATCGGATTTACTATTTTGCTCTCGCGGTGAAACTTTGACTCTTTTTTTCTAACGTGGGATGGTTTTTGATGTTGTGCGTTCATGGAGAGCAAATGGTTCGTTTGGGCAACATGATAGCAAAGGCGTTGCATTGCTCTGGGCAACGCGCTAGGATATGACAACCCGCAGCAGTAAAACAAGCGCATTTCGACAGTGCAGTAAACCCGCATTCATTTAGTCTTTACATGTGACACTCTGGCAAGGCATCTAAAGGCCCGAACACACGTACGCGTTGCAGCGCGTCAACGCGTGACTTTTTGATGCGGCGCCGCGCCCTCTCCCTATGGGGAGAGAGGGCGCGCGGCTACGCGAAGCTGCGCGCCCTCCCTCTCCATAGGGAGAGTGCGCGGCGCCGCGTCAAAAAGTCACGCGTTGACGCGCTGCAACGCGTACGTGTGTTCGGGCCTTAACTGTGATTGCTGCATCTCAGGCTCAACAAAACTGTTTTTTTTTTCACAAAAAAAATAAAAAGAAGTTTTTCATGTTGCCATATTAGTCTAGCATTCTTGTGGCATTTTCAGTTTAAGATTAATCCTTCAGTAACTATGCCTTGCATGAAAAGTCGAATTTCAGTTTAACGAAGTTTCGATATAACGAAGTGAGTTGCCACTTTTACCAACTTCGCTATATTGAGGGTTATCTGTTCTATGTACTATTCGAATGGGATTAAGTCGTTTTCATTTTCTAACGTGCGTATTAGAGTGTGACATCACCGAGCAATATGGTCTTACCCATCTTGACATAAAACAAAGTTCTGTTTCACTCAGGGAATTTTATCAAAAACACTCAGGCAAAACCTGGAAAACTCAGGGAATTTAGAAACGTCAACTCGGTAGACACCCTGTTACAGGCGTCATGTCGGGCAAGGAATTGCGTTAAATGTGTAATATAGCGTGTCAGAAGAGTAAAATAACGACCAGGCGTCACATAATGCTAATTGCGCAACGAGTGACCGGATCGTTAATTGCTTCAAATCCATTACAAAAGGCTCAGCCATAATTCTTCATCCAGGAACCACAGGCAGCATCAACAAAGTTCACATAATGCCTTACAGATGTGTAGCGGCACCTCGCTTATCCGCAGAAAGACGAATAATGGCATAGTGATTGCTTCCGTACTTCACAAAAATTATGATTTGCGACGTAGTGGGTACCTTGAAAGTGTACTTGTATTAGTTTCCCCAAGAGAGTTTAGAACGGGCTCTAGAAAGGCCGCTCTTCCAGCTTTCGCTGTGACTGTGCTGCGCGCAGGCCCGGCGTTTTTTATGTACAGCTTGGTAATCTTCGACAAATTGTAAATGTGGTTATCGAGTAGATCGCAGTCCAACAAGTGAGACATCCACAACACTCGCTTGTCACCAAAGGAGCGGAGAAATTCGCCATCTGTGGAACTTCCGCGCGGGCTCAAGCGACGACCGACACGTTTTCTGCCTGGAGCAATATGGCGGTCGTCGGCTTCAGCGGCGGCTCGCCGCCTCCACTCCAGAAGTTTTTTTTCAACCTCCTTTCTGCTGACAATGGCGTACGGTGCCTCAGTGAATTTTGTGACTTAGCATTTCCGGGCGCGCTCTCAGACGGGAGTACAGCAAGCGACTTCATCGGTGCAGATGCCGACGTCACTGTTTTTGACTGCATCGATGCCGCGATCAAGGCTGACGTTGCCGGTGCCGCGGAAGTGGACCCGTGCGGTAATGAAAATGTCAACGCCGTTGCTAAGTCAACGCTGCCACTAACAACCTCTCACTGCGCTCCAGAGTTTGCATTGGTGTTCAGCGTCAGTCACCGCTGTTGTGGCCGAAGGCGCTGAATTTGCTTATTTGGAAAGCTTCAATGATATTTAGGATGACGATAAACTTGACGGCGCGCAAGAAGCGAGACAAGTTTACGGACTATTTTCGTGCGGTAACTTGCAAAAGAAGAAGTTGCCACCTTGTTATTTAGCATACTAGTTGTGAGCGAATCGTCATGTTAGCGCTTGTTACGAATTCCGGAAACTGTTTCGAGACCTGCAATGCATTATTATAAGCCTTAAATGCGCATATTTTATATTTCGAATTATCGATTTATCGAACTATTTCGCGATCCCCTTTGAGTTCGATATATCCGGGATTGACTGTATTACAAGTTATGGAGACGACCAGGAGAGTGCCCAGACATAGGCGGCTAGATAGATAGATAGACAAACGGGCGGGCGGACGGATGGACGGACATGTAGTTAGAAACGTCAAAGATGCCTGAGGTTCGCTAAGAAATGCTTCGCAATTGAAAAATACATTGCGATATACGTTAAAGGGACCGACCCAGTTTTTTATGGCGTGACAGGAAGCTCACCCTTCGTAGCGTTTGTAGCTGCAGTGCTTTATCCGAAAAGCACGTAGTTATTTTATAAGCAGCATTTTTCGATCTGAAAGGCTCCAAACACGCATGGAGGCTTGCTCCAGCAACGCTGAGAATTGATAGCGATGCCGCTAGCCCTTGTGAAAGCTGTCGTTGTTCTCCTTTCGCAGGAGTTACTGTAACTATGCTTAACCACCTTTATTTTGAGCTTTCCAACCATTTTTGAAAATAGCAAGCTGTTACAATGAAATGTGTGGCTTTATACACCTTCCCTGTATTTGTACAGCGTTGTGTGCACCTGCGCCCAAGGTTGCCTGCGCCTGTGTCATGGATAGCTTGTCCAGGCGTCGTTACTCTCTCGATACACGAGCCAAGCCAAGTAATCGAAAACGTAACTGTGCATGTGCACGGCCGCATCGAGTAGCAGAGCGCGTCATTTCTGAGTCGAAGTGTAGGTAGCAAAACTATGTCGCTCCAATATCTTAGCGACCTGGAAACTGCGTGCACGGTTGCATGAGCACGCTGAAAAGTTGCTCAAGACGCGCTGATGAGCATGGGATCATTACGTCACGCGAAGGCAGCGCCACTTTAATGCATGCTACTAACGCAGGCCTATATGTACATTATTATGGAGTAATACCTCTTAATATAAAGAAACGAACAATTTCAATACTAACAAAAAAATCGTTGACCGCATACGACAATCAGCGGTCACATGGCCGCCTTCATCGGATCATTCATGTTCTTGCCGCCAGAGGCGCCACAGGTCATTTTTCGCGACTTTCAATTAAGAAATAAAAATATAAATCCATCTCTCACGAAAAAAACAGGGTTGGTTTGAGTCAGTGCAACGGACAATCTTTACATCAGTGGAGTCAACTCATTTCATATTCTGGGCAGTTGTCGGTCCCTTTAAGAAAGCAGTAGTACAAAAAGTTAAAAGTGTTTTGGACCACTTTTTTAGTAATAATTGAATGACATCAATATGGGAGCTTATTGCCTCACGAATCGATTGCCGTAAGAATTTCTTGAATCCGTCGAGAACAAGTGGAGTTACAGGGTTTTGTCACACACTTTAAGCGCTTTTTCTCTGGAAGCTACACAGGGGAAAGAAGCTACGTCAGCACGTGCAACGAAAAGCGATTGCTGTCTCCTGCTGTGATTCCTGTACGCGCTGTTGTTGCTACTTGTTAAGTTTAGCACATTATAGAGCGTTGCGCCGGCACGTGGCAACACCCTGTGGCAAGAAGTGCATCCGATCCAAACGCCGCGCTCCCGATTTTTGTCGGCCACCGGCCAATAGCGGCGATCTGCTGTATGACGACATACGGCTGGTGCCTCGTCCACCGCAATTGAGAGAGGACAGGGCCCCTGTATGAAGAGAGGGCGCTTGAGAAAGTGGCAACTTTGCACTCCACTTGTAAACTCTACATGCTGCACACCACTACAAAATTTGGCTGAACTGTTCGCAGCAGTGTTTGCTGTTTGTAGAACGTGTTTTTTCACCAAGCTCGAGGGGTGTTTCAGGACCCCTTTAACCCTTTCGCAACCATAGAAAAAGAAGAAAATTGTACCAAATTTACCACAAAAAATTTTTCACTTTATTCGTAGGGCTATTTTCAACACGAAAGTGTTTTATGCCGGGGTCCACCAAGACTTCACTGACATATTTCCGTAACGGAAATGACGTCGAAAAAATGTACGCGATCAGATGGCAAAGAAAAAAAGTTCTGTCAACGGGCATCGAACCCACGACCGCTCGGTCCGCAACAACAGATGCCGGGCACGTTATCCACTGCGCCACGGCCACAGACTCTAAAGGCTTTACAAACGCGCCTTTTATATCTACCACTCTCCCGGTCGGCGGGGTGGTGTTGCCCTCTGGGAGTGGTAAGGTAAAGTAACTCGTCATTACTGTCGCCTCCGCGATTAGTACCTGCAACACGTTACACGTTTGTCCCATTCGGCGCGTTTTCAATAGAAGTGCAATTTTGTCAATGCCTTAAGACACTGCAAGGTGGCGACCTTAACCCAAGCGTCGTAAAAGCGGCGGATTCGCTCATAGCATCACGCTAATCAAATAAAAAAAAATTACAGCATATCCACGGGTGAATGATGAAGAGCTTGGGCGAAGCTCCTGAAGCAATCATGGCTACATCGTGAAATGTTCAATGGTTTTGCACAGCAGTAATCAAAGCGATACGCTGCTTTGATTACTGCTGCGCTCGATTGGCAGCAGCCTCTCGAGCTTGCACCTCGGGATCCTGCCGACGAGCACGAGACGCAGCGGCCTTCCGCACCCGGCACTCCTCGTCGTCCATGGTCCGCCAAGCAGCACGATCCGACAAGCGCACTCCTCCACGTACGGCGACAATCAAGGACAATGAGAGATAACGGGCGCAGCAGCCAATCTGAGAGCAGTGGCACCTATACCCTAACAAAAATTGACTTAGACAGTCTATAGACAATCTGAACTTATTTTTAGACAGTCTGTAGAATGTCTACATACATTTTTGTACGGGTATAACGCCATCTAGCGTGCAGGGTGCTGCTGCTTTCTTTCTTTTTTTTTTTTTTGCACACATATTGCACACATCTCTATGGGCCAGCGCCATCTAGTACCGTATATACTCGCATAATGATCACACTTTTTTTTTTCAAAAAAATTGACGCCAATTTTGGGGTGCGATCGTTACGCGGGGTAAATTTTTTGCGAAATAATATTTCGAGCACCAAAAACGCAAACAAGTCACGTATCAGAATTCTTACAATAGCTATCATGGACATAACTACAAATAAAAGTAGAGTAAGGCTTACCTTTGTAATAAACGCACACATTATGCAGGAATTACATGCATTGCATATTGCCCTTTAATTTTTTCATTCACTGACCCCCTAACTTTCATTCAGAGTCTGAAGTGTCACTGGCGTCAGTGTCGTCGCCGCTT